>NC_088419.1:30953103-30985603 GCF_034236695.1 Oncorhynchus nerka
GGTCTCTTTAGAGATGTTCGATCAGGTTCAAGTCCGGGCTTTGGCTGGGCCACTCAAAGACATTCAGAGACTTGTCCCGAAGCCACTCCTGCGTTGTCTTGGCTATGTTCTTACATTTACATTACATTTAAGTCATTTAGCAGACGCTCTTATCCAGAGCGACTTACAAATTGGTGCATTCACCTTATGACCTCCAGTGGAACAGTAGTGCATCTAAATCTTTTCAGGGGGAGGGGGGGTGAGAGGGATTACTTTATCCTATCCTAGGTATTCCTTAAAGAGGTGGGGTTTCAGGTGTCTCCGGAAGGTGGTGATTGACTCCGCCGTCCTGGCGTCGTGAGGGAGTTTGTTCCACCATTGGGGGGCCAGAGCAGCGAACAGTTTTGACTGGGCTGAGCGGGAACTGTACTTCCTCAGTGGTAGGGAGGCGAGCAGGCCAGAGGTGGATGAACGCAGTGCCCTTGTTTGGGTGTAGGGCCTGATCAGAGCCTGGAGGTACTGAGGTGCCGTTCCCCTCACAGCTCCGTAGGCAAGCACCATGGTCTTGTAGCGGATGCGAGCTTCAACTGGAAGCCAGTGGAGGGAGCGGAGGAGCGGGGTGACGTGAGAGAACTTGGGAAGGTTGAACACCAGACGGGCTGCGGCGTTCTGGATGAGTTGTAGGGGTTTAATGGCACAGGCAGGGAGCCCAGCCAACAGCGAGTTGCAGTAATCCAGACGGGAGATGACAAGTGCCTGGATTAGGACCTGCGCCGCTTCCTGTGTGAGGCAGGGTCGTACTCTGCGGATGTTGTAGAGCATGAACCTACAGGAACGGGCCACCGCCTTGATGTTAGTTGAGAACGACAGGGTGTTGTCCAGGATCACGCCAAGGTTCTTAGCGCTCTGGGAGGAGGACACAATGGAGTTGTCAACCGTGATGGCGAGATCATGGAACGGGCAGTCCTTCCCGGGAGGAAGAGCAGCTCCGTCTTGCCGAGGTTCAGCTTGAGGTGGTGATCCGTCATCCACACGGATATGTCTGCCAGACATGCAGAGATGCGATTCGCCACCTGGTCATCAGAAGGGGGAAAGGAGAAGATTAATTGTGTGTCGTCTGCATAGCAATGATAGGAGAGACCATGTGAGGTTATGACAGAGCCAAGTGACTTGGTGTATAGCGAGAATAGGAGAGGGCCTAGAACAGAGCCCTGGGGACACCAGTGGTGAGAGCACGTGGTGTGGAGACGGATTCTCGCCACGCCACCTGGTAGGAGCGACCTGTCAGGTAGGACGCAATCCAAGCGTGGGCGCGCCGGAGATGCCCAACTCGGAGAGGGTGGAGAGGAGGATCTGATGGTTCACAGTATCGAAGGCAGCCGATAGGTCTAGAAGGATGAGAGCAGAGGAGAGAGAGTTAGCTTTAGCAGTGCGGAGCGCCTCCGTGATACAGAGAAGAGCAGTCTCAGTTGAATGACTAGTCTTGAAACCTGACTGATTTGGATCAAGAAGGTCATTCTGAGAGAGATAGCGGGAGAGCTGGCCAAGGACGGCACGTTCAAGAGTTTTGGAGAGAAAAGAAAGAAGGGATACTGGTCTGTAGTTGTTGACATCGGAGGGATCGAGTGTAGGTTTTTTCAGAAGGGGTGCAACTCTCGCTCTCTTGAAGACGGAAGGGACGTAGCCAGCGGTCAGGGATGAGTTGATGAGCGAGGTGAGGTAAGGGAGGAGGTCTCCGGAAATGGTCTGGAGAAGAGAGGAGGGGATAGGGTCAAGCGGGCAGGTTGTAGGGCGGCCGGCCGTCACAAGACGCGAGATTTCATCTGGAGAGAGAGGGGAGAAAGAGGTCAGAGCACAGGGTAGGGCAGTGTGAGCAGAACCAGCGGTGTCGTTTGACTTAGCAAACGAGGATCGGATGTCGTCGACCTTCTTTTCAAAATGGTTGACGAAGTCATCTGCAGAGAGGGAGGAGGGGGGGGAGGGGGAGGATGATTCAGCAGGGAGGAGAAGGTTGCAAAGAGCTTCCTAGGGTTATAGGCAGATGCTTGGAATTTAGAGTGGTAGAAAGTGGCTTTAGCAGCAGAGAGAGAAGAGGAAAATGTAGAGAGGAGGGAGTGAAAGGATGTCAGGTCCGCAGGGAGGCGAGTTTTCCTCCATTTCCGCTCGGCTGCCCGGAGCCCTGTTCTGTGAGCTCGCAATGAGTCGTCGAGCCACGGAGCGGGAGGGGAGGACCGAGCCGGCCTGGAGGATAGGGGACATAGAGAGTCAAAGGATGCAGAAAGGGAGGAGAGGAGGGTTGAGGAGGCAGAATCAGGAGATAGGTTGGAGAAGGTTTGAGCAGAGGGAAGAGATGATAGGATGGAAGAGGAGAGAGTAGCGGGGAGAGAGAGCGAAGGTTGGGACGGCGCGATACCATCCGAGTAGGGGCAGTGTGGGAAGTGTTGGATGAGAGCGAGAGGGAAAAGGATACAAGGTAGTGGTCGGAGACTTGGAGGGGAGTTGCAACGAGGTTAGTGGAAGAACAGCATCTAGTAAAGATGAGGTCGAGCGTATTTCCTGCCTTGTGAGTAGGGGGGGAAGGTGAGAGGGTGAGGTCAAAAGAGGAGAGGAGTGGAAAGAAGGAGGCAGAGAGGAATGAGTCAAAGGTAGGCGTGGGGAGGTTAAAGTCGCCCAGAACTGTGAGAGGTGAGCCGTCCTCAGGAAAGGAGCTTCAAGCTCATTGATGAACTCTCCGAGGGAACCTGGAGGGCGATAAATGATAAGGATGTTAAGCTTGAAAGGGCTGGTAACTGTGACAGCATGGAATTCAAAGGAGGCGATAGACAGATGGGTAAGGGGAGAAAGAGAGAATGACCACTTGGGAGAGATGAGGATCCCGGTGCCACCACCCCGCTGACCAGAAGCTCTCGGGGTGTGCGAGAACACGTGGGCAGACGAAGAGAGAGCAGTAGGAGTAGCAGTGTTGTCTGTGGTGATCCATGTTTCCGTCAGTGCCAAGAAGTCGAGGGACTGGAGGGAGACATAGGCGGAGATGAACTCTGCCTTGTTGGCCGCAGATCGGCAGTTCCAGAGGCTACCGGAGACCTGGAACTCCACGTGGGTCGTGCGCGCTGGGACCACCAGATTAGGTGGCCGCGGCCACGCGGTGTGGAGCGTTTGTATGGTCTGTGCAGAGAGGAGAGAACAGGGATAGACAGACACATAGTTGACAGGCTACACAAGAGGCTACGCTAATGCAAAGGAGATTGGAATGACAAGTGGACTACACGTCACGAGTGTTCAGAGAGTTAAGCTTACGTAGCAAGAATCTTATTGACTAAAATGATTAAAATTATACAGTACTGCTGAAGTAGGCTAGCTGGCAGAGGCTGCGTTGTTGACTAAGTAGGCTAGTTGGCATTGGCTGCGTTGTTGACACTACACTAATCAAGTCGTTCCGTTGAGTGTAATAGTTTCTACTGTGCTGCTATTCGGGGCTAGCTGGCTAGCTAGCAGTGTTGATTACGTTACGTTGCGTTAAAAGAACGACAATAGCTGGCTAGCTAACCTAGGAAATCGCTCTAGACTACACAATTATCTTTGATACAAAGACGGCTATGTAGCTAGCTATGTAGCTAGCTACGATCAAACAAATCAAGCCGTTGTACTGTAATGAAATGAAATGAAAAATGTGATACTACCTGTGGAGCGAAGCGAAATGCGACCGGATTGTTGAGTGCAGAAGTTCTGTTCGGTAGACGTTGGCTAGCTGTTGGCTAGCTAGCAGAGTCTCCTATGTTAAGGACGACATAAAACTACACACTCTAAACTACACAATTATCTTGGGTACGAAGACAGCAAAGACAACTATGTAGCTAGCTAACACTACACTAATCAAGTCGTTCAGTTGAGTGTAATAGTTGTGCTGCTAATCGGTAGACGGTGGACTAGCTAACGGTGGACGTTAGCTAGCTGGCTAGCTGCAGGGCAGTGTAGACTGCGTTAGGACGACGAAATACGATAATTACGCAATTATCTATGATACAAAGACGGCTGTGTAGCTAGCTAAGAAGAAATTGCTAAGATTAGACAAATCAAACCGTTGTACTATAATGAAATGTAATGAAATGTAATACTACCTGCGGACCGAGTGCAGATGCGACCGCTCGCTCCAACCCGGAAGTGCGTCTTAGGGTCATTGTCCTGTTGGAAAGTGAACCTTCACCCCAGTCTGAGGTCCTGAGTGCTTTGGAGCGCTTTGGTTTTCATTAAAGATCTCTCTGTACTTTGCTCCATTCATCGTCCCTTGATCCTATCTAGTCTCCCAGTCCCTGCCGCTGAAAAACATCCCAACAGCATGATGCCCTAGGGATGTTGCCAGGTTTTCTCCAGATGTGATGCTTGGCATTCAGGCCAAAGAGTTCAATATTGGTTTCATCAGGCCAGACAATCTTGTTTCTTATGGTCTGAGAGTCCTTTAGGTGCCTTTTGGCAAACTCCAAGCGGGCTGTCATGTGCCTTTTACTGAGGAGTGTTTTGCATCTGGCCGGTCTACCATAAAGGCCTGATTGGTGGAGTGCTGCAGAGATGGTTGTCCTTCTGGAAGATTCTCCCATCTCCACAGAGGAACTCTAGAGCTCTGTCAGAGTGACCTTTAAGATCTTGGTCACCTCCCTGACCAAGGCCCTTCTCCTCCGATTGCTCAGTTTGGCCGGGCGGCCTGCTCTAGGAAGAAACTTGGTGGTTCCAAACTTCTTCCATTTTAGAATGATGGGGCCACTGTGTTCTTGGGGACCTTCAATGCTGCAGAAACGTTTTGGTACCCTTCCCCAGATCCCCAGATGCCTCGACACAATCCTGTCTCAGAGCTCTACAGACAATTCCTTCAAACTCATGGCTTGGTTTTCGCTGTGACATGCGCTGTCAACTGTGGGACCTTATATAGATAGGTGTGTGCCTTTCCAAATCATGTCTAATAAATTTAATTTTCCACAGGTGGACTCCAATCAAGTTGTAGAAACATCTCAAGGATGATCAATAGAAACAGGATGGACCTGAGCTAATTTCAAGCCTCATAGCAAAGGGTCTGAATACTTATGTAAATAAGGTATTTCAGTTTTTTAAATGTTTTTTTATACATTTGCATGAAAAACGTACACTTTGTCATTATGGGGTATTGTGTGTAGATGGATGAAGATTTTCTATTTATTTAATCAATTTTAGAATAAGTCTGTAACGTAACAAAATCTGGAAAAAGTCAAGGTGTCTGAATACTTTACGAATGCACTGTGTATCGACATTCTTAGGACCATTTCAAACGTCCGAAATCAAAGTCTGTTTCTAGTGATTAAGCTGGGAAAGGGCTTGTTACATAAGCCAGTTTGTCCACGTTTTATTGTTATTCAGAGAATATCTGATATATTTGGATTTGGATGTGATTGTAACTCCAGCAGGGGAGAACGCTGTGCATTCCTGCTTCCCCAGATAGAGTGAAATGAAATGAAAATAAAATTAAATGAGATGCTCTTCTCTCTGATCCTGGTCTCAGCCCTTTCCTCCGCTCAATCTCAACCCATCCCTCCCTACCTCCCTCTCTCGCTCATCCTTCATTCCCTCCCTCCCTACCTCCCTCTCTCGCTCATCCTTCATTCCCTCCCTCCTTCCCTCGCTTTCCCCTCCCCCACATACCCCTGGGTAATCAGGGTGCTCTCTCATTCCGTGGCACACGGACACACATTGATCTGGTTCGCACACACACACACACACACACACACACACAGACACACACACACACACACACATTGATCTGGCCCGCAGGTCAAGTTCAATAGGAACAGCCAAACTGCTCTTTTTTCAGATTGTTCTGCAGTGCATGGTTCTGCAGTGCACCGCAAGGAGCTCACACACACACGTTCACTATTTTGCACGCACACACAGAGCAATAGACACATAGTCATGCAGGCATGCACACTCATCCACACACTCCATAACACAACTGTGTCTCATAGGCTCCGGCCCTGACCTGGAAACCACCCAAAACACACGCCATGTACCTCTGAGATACACATAAAACATCAACCAAATCAGAACCTCGTGTTTTTTATTTCATTACACACCATCACACCATTTCTGTAACTGTGTGTGTGTGCACATCCATTTGTGTGTGCGCACACACATAATTAAATCTCAGGGTGAGGTTGTGTGTATGTGAAGGAAGGTGGGGGTTGGTGGGGGGATCCCACTCTGCTAAAAGTGTCTCTTCCCTCGCTCTGTAATTTTTATTCTGTTATGATTCTGGAGTAATTTATCCCACTGAGAGAGAAGGAAAAAGAAGGAGATTCAGAAAGGAGGGGGGGCAATGGAGAGACTGAGAAAAATTGAGAAATAGAGAGGGAGAGAGAGGATGAGGAAAAAGAGAGAGGGGTAAAGGGGTAGAAAAAGATAGAGAGAAGAGAGAGAGGAAGTAGGACATGAAAGATTGATGCAGAGAGAGAGAGGGGGTGAGAGGAGAGAGGGAGGGAGAGAGAGAGAGAAAGAAAGAAAGAGCTAGAGGAAGAGGGGGAGGGAGAGAGAGAAATAAAGAAAGAAACAGAGGGAGAGGCAGGATCCAGAATCTGGAGTGCCACGCTTTGATTTAGCAAAGCAAATTAAATTTTGTTTGCTTTATGCAAAAAAGCAGTGTTGGCCTCAACCAGCCTGATTCCACTGGAGGCGGATTATCGCTAATGGGAACTAGCTCCCCACAAATTCATGCTACAGGGCTACCACTAACGGATTTAGTCTCATGCATAGAGATGGGATATGCTACATGAATTAGCTTAGCGCTATGTAGCCAAGCAACTCTCTTCTAACCCTTTGAGATCACAGGACCAAATTAATTGGCTAGGTTGCTGGAGTTTCGTTTTATTCTTACGGAATAATTTTTTATCCCATCCTCCAAAAGCTCACTTGATATGCATGGAAAGAACATATTTGCTATTGTGCCTTGACAAAAGCAATCTGTCTTTCTTTCTTTCTTTCTTTCTTTCTTTCTTTCTTTCTTTCTTTCTTTCTTTTTGTGGCTCAGCCATTCTCTTGTGGAGGGAAAATGTTTGCTAGGGTTGGTAAAAAAAATGTGCTCCTGAACACATACATTCCTACACTTAGAAAAAAAAGGTGCTATCTAGATAAAGGTTTCAGCCGCAAACCCCATTTGGAACCCTTTTTTACAAGAGTGTACAGAACACAACACACTACAAACCCACACTACAACCCCATTCCCCCCCACACACACACACACACACACACACACACACACACACACACACACACACACACACACACACACACACACACACACACACACACACACACACACACACACACACACACACACACAGACTATGTCGCTCTGGCAGTCTGTCTGTCTACTTGCCCGTTAAAACTCTCAAATTCCCAATGCTTAGGGATACCTTATTGAGCTCATGAATATCTCTGTGCCCCGGGGTAACCAGTTGTAACCATAATCAGGAAGTATGGAGATAGTAGTAGGCTGAAAGCTGGGTTAGAACCTAGGAAAGTGTCAGAACAGAAGTAACTACTATAGGAAGTAAAGGAGAGAATCACTGCCTGGGATACATATTAAAAGACAACAACAAATACGTACACAATGTTGTGTACGTATGTGTAGACGCAGAGAGAGAGAGAGAACAAGACAGAGTTTTGTTCTTGCTGTATTGAGAACAACCGTTATTGCTCCCTGAGGTCTTGGCTTCATCCATTCCGGGTCCATCTGGGTCTCCATTTTGGCTCTGTGTCAGAATGTGATCTTTAGATGCAGTAGTAGTATAGTCCACCCTCCCAGCCGGCCCATTAGACACAACACTTACTGTGGTGTACATATGAGTGAATAGGGAAAGGGTCAAAGACAACTGACCGGTATCCTAAACATGACCACGACAAATGGCCACCAGGGAAATGTGACCTTAGAAATGATTAAAGACAGCTTGAACACCACAGTAATCAATTACTGGAGTCACACTAGAGCAGGTTTCCCCAACTACTAGGAATTTGGCCCACGGGTGATTTTATTAGTAGCCCGGGAGGGGGGTTGGGGGCTACTATACGAGAGATTGTTTGTGAGAAGATTACCTCTGCCCTCTGCAATTAAAATCGTTAAATTAACCAATGGCAGTGTTCATTGCTAAAAGAGATACCTATTCAACAAAATGGGAAATCTGATGACTTCATGACCTAGAAACAACAAGCTAAGTTGGAAGGGATAATCAAACTCGTGAAATCACTTGAAAATCATTCTCGTAAATGTAATGTACGGGGTTACAGGACTTGAAACTAGAGTGGAAGCGGGCAACACAACTTCCTTCCTTCTGTTCGGGCAGGAGAAGCTGGGTCCCATGCCACTCATTAACATTGTGCACCACACGGATCAACTCCACAACGGCTCTCACTGTATGATTGTAGGGATCCACAGCTTCGAAGTCAAGCAGCGAATTGTTCACCTTGCAGCGGAATCCGGAGCTCTGACCTATGCCGGTAAGAGGATCAGCATCTACCCAGACCTAAGTGGCAAACTGCTAAAACCGAGGGAGACCTACAACAAAGTGAGATTACAGCTACGAAAGCTAAACCTGAGATGTGGCTTCATCTACCTGGCAAAACTCATACTGACCTTTCACAACACAACACGTTTTTCACTGCCATGGAGGCTCAAGACTTCTTCGCAAAGCACATCAAACCCAACACACAAGGGGACAAGCCGACAGATGGAACCCCATAACTGGCTCATTATTCAGGTATGCTGTCCATGCACAATCACACAGCCTAGCCTATGGCTATGATGCTGCCCTCAGCATAAGAAAATGATGAGGACACCCATCATGTTTGGTTACAAGGAACGATGTTGCTATTATTGCTGAGCATTGAACTTGTCGTAATTATATTGCCTATGTTCCAGGACATTTACACAGTGATGACACCACACCAATTAATGAACAATGGACAATATATGGCTGTGTCATTAGTACTGTGACTGTTTCTTGAGTGGGTACAGCGCATTGAATCAATTTAGACTAAATATGACCATATAAGTTGATAGCTATCCCCATACTAATTTTTCTTTCATTTTGTATTCATTTTTTTGCTACTGGCAAGGAGAGATGGCCAGTCCCGTATGAGATACTAACCTCACAATTGATTTGAGTATTTTCTTCCTGTTGATTCCTGTCCCCTCCGGTCCCCAGCTGGTTAGGTTACAGAATGTATCTCCCAGGGAGGACCTGCCCTACAGACAATGAGGGATTATTATAGAAGATCTTAGAGTAAAGACTCCACTTGTTACTCACACCCTCTTCTTTTGTTGTACATAGCATAGAGCACTTGAAAGAGGGCAAATGTAGGTATAAGGTCATTTTTTATAAATTAAGATAATGGATTAAGTGCTATTGGTTCTACAGCTATCCTATTTCTGACGGTTTATGTACTAGGCTTGCATATCTGTCATATCTTTCTTTTCATTTTCTTTCATTTTTCCTCATTACTTAAATACTGGAAGTCAAACGATACCCCCCAACGTTAGGACAATAGAATAATCAAATGCTTTATCATTTAAATATTGGAAAAAAATCTGGCTACAGACAGAAACAACATAACACAATATAAAGTCTTACAAGCATTAGAAACAACATTGGGTGTGGATACGGTGGGAACATGTGGGTCTGAGCAAGTGTGACATCATACATTTTTGTGGAAATGTACGTAAATGTTAAGTTAAGTCTATTGTTTTTTCTATGTGCATTGCCTTCTGAAGTATTCAGACACCTTGATTTTTCCCACTTTTTTACGTTACTGCTTTAAGCATTCAGTCCCTTTGCTATGAGGCTTGAAATTAGCTCAGGTGCATCCTGATTCCATTGATAATCCTTGAAATGTTTCTACAACTTGATTGGAGTCCACCTGTGGAAAATTATATTGATTGGACATGATTTGGAAAGGCACACACCTGTCTATATAAGGTCCCACAGTTGACAATGCATGTCAGAAAAAACACCAAAACATGAGTTTGAAGGAATTGTCCATAGAGCCCTGAGACAGGACTGTGCCAAGGCACATATCTGAGGGAGAATACCAAAAAATGTCTGCACCATTGAAGGTCCACAAGAACACAGTGGCCTCCATCATTCTTAAAGGGAAGAAGTGTGGAACCACCAATACTCTTCCTAGAGCTGTTCGCTCGGCCAACTGAGCAATCGGGGGAGAAGGGCCTTGGTCAGGGAGGTGACCAAGATCCCGATGGTCACTCTGACAGAGCTCTAGTGTTCCTCTGTGAAGATGGGAGAACCTTCCAGAAGGACAACCATCTCTGCAGCACTCCACCAATCAGGTTGTCACATGTGCTCATTCTCCAGCCTCTAGATCACCAGGCTGCTCGTTATGGCGCACACCTGTCACCATGGTTACGCGTACCTGCGCATCATCAGACTCACCTGGACTCCATCACTTCCCTGATTACCTTCCCTAGATATGTCACTCCCTTTGGTTCCTTCCCCAGGTGTTATTGTTTTTGACTCTGTGTTCATGTCGATGCGTTGTTTGTGTTTCGTGTTCATTGTTTCTTTCATTTATTAAAACACTCACTCCCTGAACATGCTTCCCAACTCTCAGCGCACTCGTTACACAGCCCTTTATGGTAGAGTGGCCAGATGGAAGCCACTCCTCAGTAAAATGCCAAAAGGCACCTAAAGACTCTCAAACCATAAGAAACAAAATTCTGATGAAACCAAGATTGAACTCTTTTGCCTGAATGCCAAGCATCATATCTGGAGGACACCTGGCAACATCCCTATGATGAAGCATGGTGGTGGCAGCAGCATCATACTGTGTGGATGTTATTCAGTAGCAGGGAGTGGGAGACTAGTCAGGATCAATGCAAAGGTGATCGGAACAAAGTAAAGAGAGATCCTTGATGAAAACCTGCTCCAGAGTGCTCAGGACCTCAGACTGAGGTGAAGGTTCACCTTCCAACAGGACAACGACCCTAAGCACACAGCCAAGACAACGCAGGAGTGGCTTTGACACAAGTCTCTGAATTTCCTTGAGTGGCCCAACCAGAGCCTGGACTTGAA
Organism: Oncorhynchus nerka; assembly: GCF_034236695.1. NCBI lineage: Eukaryota > Metazoa > Chordata > Actinopteri > Salmoniformes > Salmonidae > Oncorhynchus > Oncorhynchus nerka. The sequence goes on from NC_088419.1 coordinate 30,964,182, forward strand.
CCCGATCGAACATGTCTGAAAAGACCTGAAAATAGCTGTGCAGCAATGCTCTCCATCCAACCTGACAAAGCTTGGGAGGATCTGCAGAGAAGAATGGGAGAAACTCTCCAAATACAGGTGTGCCATACTTGTAGCGTTTGCAAACATTTCTAAAAACCTGTTTTTGCTTTGTCACTATGGGGTATTGTGTGCAAATTGGTGAGGGAAAAAAACAATTTACTCAATTTTAAACGTAACAATGTGGAAAAAGTCAAGGGTTGTGAATAGTTTCCGAATGCACTGACTGTATGTAAAATAAAAATTATATATTTTTAAAAGGTACGGCAATTGCACCATCCACAACCACAGGGGTCTCGAGAGGTGGGTGAGCTCAGCCCAATCCATCACTGGGGGCACACTGCTTGTCCTCCAGGACGTCTTTCAGCACCCGGAGTCACAGGAAGGCCATGAAGACCTCAGCCACCTGAGGCCCTTGATGACCTGTTCACCCCGCTACCATCTAGAAGGCGGAGACAGTAAAGGTGCATCAAAGCTGGGACCGAGAAACTGAGGCCATCCGACTGTTAAATAGTCACCACTAGCCAGGCTCCTGTCCTGAACTTAGTTGCTGTTACTAGCCAGCCACCCAGTACACAACCCTACATGTTAGAGTCATTTCTGTTGTTGTTTTTGTACCTTTATTTAACTAGGCAAGTCAGTTAAGAACAAATTCTTATTTTCAATAACAGCCTAGGAACAGTGGGTTAACTGCCTTGTTCAGGGGCAGAACAACAGATGTTTACCTTGTCAGCTCAGGGATTCAATCTTGCAACCTTCTGGTTACTAGTCCAACACTCTAACCACTAGGCTACCTGCCGCCTCATTGAACACTGGTCACTTTAATAATGTTTACATATTGTTTTACCGACTTTATATGTATATACTGTACTCTAGTCAAGGCTCATCCTGTATAACTACTGCTGTACACACCTTTTCTATTCACATAGTGTCCATACACACCATTATAATGTAAAAGTGGAAATATGTTTTTAGAAATTCTTACAAATTAATGAAAAATCAATAAGCATTCAAATCCTTTGTTATGACAAGACTAAATAGGTTCAGGAGTAAAAATGTGCTTAACAAGTCACATAATGAGTTGCATGGACTCACTCTGTTTTCAAAAATAGTGTTTAACATGATTTTCGAATGACTAGCTCATATCTGTACCCCACACATACAATTATCTGTAAGGTCCCAGGGAGGTTTTCCAAAGCCTCACAAAGAAGGGCACATATTGGTAGATGGGTCAAAAGAGAGAATAGCAGACATGGTGAAGTTATTGATTACACTTTGGATGGTGCATCAATACACCTAGTCACTACAAAGATACAGGCATCGTTCCTAACTCATTTGCTGGAGAGAAAGGAAACTGCTCAGGGACTTCACCATAAGGCCAATGGTGATTTTAAAACATTTACAGAGTTTAAGGGCTGTCATAGGAGAAAACTGAGTATGGATCAATAACATTATAGTTACTCCACCATACTAACTTAAATGACAGAGTAAAAAGAAGGAAGCCTGTACAGAATATAAATATTACAAAACATGTATCCTGTTAGCAATAAGGCACTAAAGTAAAACAAACAAAAACAAAAAAAATGTGGCAAAGAAATTAACTTTGGGGCAAATCCAACACAACAAAATCACTGAGTATCACTCTTCAAATTGTCAAACATTGTGTTGGCTGCATCTTGTTATGGGTATGTTTTTCATCGGCAAGGACTATGGAGTTTTTTCGGATAAAGATAAACGGAATAGAACTAAGCACAGGCAAAATCCTAGAGGAAAACCTGGTTCAGTCTGCTTTCCAACAGACTCTGGGAAACAAATTAACCTTTCAGCAGGACAATAACCTAAAACACGAGACCAAATATACATGAGTTGCTAACCAAGACGACATTGAAAGTTGCAGGTTTGAATTAAATTGGCTTGAAAATCTATGGCAAGACTTGAAAATGGCTGTCTATCAATGATCAACAACCAACTTGACAGAGCTTGAAGAGTTTTAAAAATAATAATGTGCAAATATTGTACAATCCAGGTGTGCAACGCTTTTAGAGACTTTCACAGAAAGGTGTAATCGCTACCATAGGTGATTCTAACATATTGACTCAGGGGTATGAATACTTATGTAAATAAGATGTTTCTGTATTTCATTTTCAATAAATTAGCAAACATTACTAAAAACATGTTTTCACTTTGTCATTATGGGGTATTGTGTGTAGATGGGTGAGATCATAAAAACAATTTAATCCATTTTGAATTCAAACTGTAACACAACAAAATGTGGAAAAAGTTAAGGGGTATGAATACTTTATGAAGGCACTGTAATCTATATTCCGGACTCTGACATTGCTCGTTCTGATATTTTTTTAATTCCTTTCTTTACATTTTGGGGATTTGTGTGTATTGTTTTGTATTGTTCGGTATTACTGCACTGTATTTCACTGCACCTGTGATAACATCTGCAAAAGATGTGTACCCGACCAATACATTATATATTATTTGTTTTACATATCTTACATACTTCATCAGAAACTAAAGCTTATTGGGCAGTTCTATCTCTCGACACAGATAAAGCTTTTGATAGAATAGAATGGTCATATCTTTGGTTGATTTTGAAACATATGGGGCATGGCTCCAATTTCATTAATATGATTAAAATACTATATGCCAATCCCTCAGCCAAAGTTATAACAGGCGATACCTGCTCTGTTCCATTCAGAATAACTACAAGTAGCAGACAAGGTGATCCCATCTCACCTCCGCTATTTTTATTGTCTATGAAGCCATTGGCCCAGGTATTTAGACAGTTGAAAGAAATCAACCCTAATGTCTCTCAATTCTACAGATCATCTCATTATATGCTGATGATATCTTACTTTATCTAGGCAATGTATCTATATCCCTCCCAAACGCTTTGAAGATCATAGACAAATGCAGCTCCATCTCAAGTTATAAAATAAATCACCCCAAATCTGCCCTACTGCCTCTCAAGACCCCGATGGAGGACTCCATCTCTACTTATGGAATCACAATAATTTCCCATTCATATTTGGGAATACATATTATTTCCTTCCTTAGATAAAATGATTGCCAGAAACTTTAATAGAACACTCAAATTAAGTTAACCTGACCTCAACTAGATGGACTAACATCCCAGCTGCTTTAAATCTTAAAGCTTCAATATGTAACTTTTTGGGGACTAATCAAATTCACATTTGTGAATTATGGATGTCATTCTTATTGAAAGCTATTCTAAGAAGCAGTAGATCTGTTCTATGTGCATATATCTATGCTTCCCAGTCTTTTACTTTCGGTTTTGTACACCAGCTTCAAAAAGTAGAAAATACAATATTTTTGGTTATGGAAAATACATTTCACAGCTGTTTAGATGGTACAATGATTCTCTACACTATACTTGCTTATTTTGTCACATAAACAGAAATTAAGCGAATTATATTTTAAAAAATTGTGACCAGGAACCAGCAGAATATCTATTGTCAAAATGAATATATCGCCAAGACTGAATTTCTGTAGGTCAATTCTTCCCTTGTCTCCCCCTTCTGACTATTGTGATAAAGTCCATAGTGTGGTTTCCACATGGCAAGGTAAGCGATCCCGGATAAAATGAACATACTTACAAAGAGGGAAAGATGTAGGAGGACTATCCGTACCAAACTTTAAATTGTATTTACAGACACTTGTATTTTGTCCCATCCTAAATTGGTTTAGACATGATTCTTTCACACCCTGGCTGATTATTGAGAAATATGGTATCCTATTGCCCTGGAAGAGGTGGTTTTCACTGATATATCCCTTAGACAATGTAAACTAAGATTCGGTCCTATTATTGCTAAAAAATCTCTATTTGTCTCAAAATTGAAAAACAATATTACTGGGAATCAAAATGGCATTCACATACTCCAATATTTCACAATAATGCCTTGCGATCTGAAGAGCGGACTTTTGTATCCCCTCAATGGTCCAAAATGTGAAATACGTACCCTTGCCGATATCATGGACGATAATGGTTTGAGAACATTCCAAGATTTGAAAGACATACACATTACCAGGCAACTCCTTTTTTCAAAATGTACAACTTAGGTCAGCTATGATGGCATATGGAGTCCCTTGGGAAACCCAACTACCAAACCATCCAATGATGGGATTTATAAATAAATGATCTGGGCCCCCGAAAGGACTGATCTTCATAATATACAGTATGTTGAATACAAGGGGCCGCTCATTTTGTGACGAAAAACGACATTGCAACACAGCGTTACGCTCCGTACCTTCCGTCTCCATAGTGTGTAGATTTACCTTAAGGGGGGACAAAAATAAGAGGGTCCCTGAATGGTCGTCCTCCATACACGTTCCCATCTTTAAAGCCACAGAAAGAGAGATCAAGAAATGGGGAAAGAGGGAACAGTGAAGAGACAGCTGGAGCCCGTACATTGAATAATTGTAGAGAAAAGAGGGAGAAAGTATTTTGTGTAGGATCAACATGGTGAAGTTTTAGTGATCACCAACCCTAGTCCCGGAGAGCTACAGGGCGTGCAGGCTTTTGTTCCAACCCAGCAAGCTTGATAATTGGTTAGTGAAATCAGGTGTGTTACTGCTGGGCTGGAACTCAAACCTGCACCTGTCATAGCTCTCCAGGATGACCACTATAGACTGTCACATAAGCTTCCTTGATTTGAAGTTTGGATCGTCACCCATCAATGGCTTTATTGATCATTATTGGTCATTGATACTTTGGCGTGTGATTGCTGGATCAATTTGGTCAGTCCTGCAGTCCAGCGTACATCTCTTGTGCGTGGTCTGACAAAGTCAATCATGAGTGAGAACCCAATTGCTTTCTCTCCTTTTCCCTTCTCTCTCTTTCTCTCCTTTTCTGTCTTACAATATCAGAAACAGACAAAACCACACATACACACACACGCTCACACACAAATGCATCATATCTCAAGCACTTCCATCGAATGCATTTAGGATAGATTTACCTGCCCATCTCCAATAACAAGTGAAGATTGACAGTCCACAACGGACCCATCCATACATCTAGATTTACCACTGTTCCAGCCCATAGCGGGAGTCATCCATACTGAATACGTGTAAATGTTACCCCGTGGTGCGTCCATTTGTATGGATGGCTGTAGATGCATCCGTGCTATAGGCCACAGCGCTATATTGTCTGTATAGATCTACTGAGATTGACTTGTGTTTTAACCCCTGAGTTGGCCATCAGTATTGATTAGAGTGGACTTAGCCTGGGTTTAATCCGTGCTTGGCCCGTCACTATCGATCGGGGGGAGCTTTCAAGTGGGTTTAACACCCCCTTCCCCTCTCCTCTGTTTCTACGCTCTTTCTTTCTTGCTCTTCTTTCGTTACTCATCCGAGTGGAGAAGTGGAGGAGAAGAGGAGTGGAGGAGAGGGGCTAAAAGGGATTCACTATCATGTACAGAAGCAGATGTGACAGACATACCTCTCACCAGGACATTACACACCGTTACAGTGCTCCTCCAGTAAAACTGTTAAATATGACCATATTAGCTCCTCTATCCTGGGTTTGTTCAGGACATTATACAGCGTAACACAAGATTCATTAATATATGTCACTGTTAGAATGCTCCCCAGTGAAATATGACCACTCACCGAGTGGTGGGAGATGTTCCCTTGTTTCTTTATGGGTCCATTTTAGATGGTTATATGCTACATTCTGTGGTTCCATCCGTGTGTGTGTGTGCATGCGGCTGTGTGTGAATTTGCACACATCCTGATATTCGTGCTGTCTCTGTGTGTGTGATTGGCAGAATATGACTTTATTATACTGTGTGTGTGTGTGTGTGTGTGTGTGTGTGTGTGTGTGTGTGTGTGTGTGTGTGTGTGTGTGTGTGTGTGTGTGTGTGTGTGTGTGTGTGTGTGTGTGGGGTGCTGAACGTAGTGTGGGAGACGGAGAGTGTGCTTGGCGTTTCTCCTCCATTCGTCCTCCCAGAGGCAGATCAGGCGGAGGGGAAATAAATTGGAGAAAGAGAATAAATCAATGCTAAACTGAGCGCCAGCGAGACCTCCTAACCCTGACTCACACACAGGCGCACACACACACACAGGCACATTATATCCAGAGAGAGGAAGGGAGGGAGGGAGGAAGGAAGAGAGAAAAGGAGGGACGAAGAGGGAGAGAGAGAGAGACCTCATAACCCTGACTCAAACACACTGCACTATAGGGAGAACAATACGACCAGGACTGGGTGTATTTGCACTGGGAAAAGGAAGACTCAAACACGCATGCACACACACATCATATCCTGTACATAAAACAGAGTATACATTATTAAATAGCCCACCCAAAACAATTTTACAATCTCAAACATTATGCTATTACACATTTGTTTTCACAATGGAAATACGAATACGACGCATAAGCTTGTGTAAGTGTAAGCTGGAGCATACAAGTCTTCAGAGGAGAGCTATGGTGATAGGAGTGGGGGTTGGGGTATAGAGATTGAGTTTGAGGTATAGAGATTGAGGTTGAGGTTGGGGAATAGGTCCAAGGCTCTTCAGTCTTTTCCATTCTCCTGCAGTCCTCCAAACCTCTTCTCTCCTGAGTGCAGCCAGCCCACTGAGACCTGATCTAATGCCGAGTGCCACATGTGTTGGACACGGGGAACTTTGAAGAGAAACTCACTGGGGGTGGGTGGGTGCGTGCGTGCGTGTGTGTGTGTGTGTCTCGCTCTGTCTAAAGGGCTGTTTGGTGTGTTCTGCACAGGTCGAGATGGGGGAGGTGGGTTCTTGGGGTCTTGCATTCAGATGTAATTAGTCGACACAAAGGCCTGGTTAAAGCTGGAATCCTCCGAGCCCCTCTCCCTTTGATTATGTGGGCCAGCTGTGGAGGAATGGCCATTATCTCCCTGTATCCAGCAGCATAAAGGAAACCCCCCAGCCTCACTCACCCCTGCTTTAGGGTTCCCACAGGGGGAGGGCCATGCTGTGGTCACCCCGTTGTACACACATACACACAATTAGCCTGCTCCTTGCCAAGAGTGTGTACTATCTGTATTATAAATATCATAAAGCGGAAACTCACTGCGCGTGGGGACACTTACCCCATTAGAGTTGGAGAAATTGAATCTTTACAGCATGCAGGCCATATAATTACTGTTAATGTAACACTCAGATTCTCTGTCATTAACTCTCAGTCTTTTGAATATATAGTCAGCTGAGGCTCCTGAAACAGAGAGACAAAGCCTATCTAACTGGCCTGTGTTGACAGCCGCGCCAGTCCTTTGACTGAATTAACACATACTGTAGCCTGTCCGTCTTAAAAACAGGACACACATCGTTTATGCGTTATTAAGTATTGTAATTGGGCGGTCAGTAGTTTGCATATTACACCATTAGGGTAATATGTTTTGCTTCTCTCTGCCCATGACCGTTGGAGGCCCCCCAGTGACAAGTTCGGTAATTCTCGGAATTATGACCTAATCATCACAAATGTTCTTTCGATCTGGGTGATTCATTACAGGCTTGATTGATGCCCAGATCGGCTACTTTATTTGATTTTTCAATTCATTGATTTATATGTTATATATGGAAAAGTGCATGACTTTTTAACCAATTCTTTAAGCTACTTGCATTGAAGTAACTTGATCTCAAAATGATCTTAAAGTTGCATTCCGTAAACTTTCCACAATCAAATAGCCCTGTCAATGATGAGTCTGTAATAGGCAAATAACAATTCCTTGATAATTTTTTAATGGCATCCCTATCAAGTTTCTTGTTTAATCTATTGCCACAGAGTGGTAGGTAGGACAGACACCGTTTTCAGTTTACAAACAGCACCATCTTCCTGATTCCCTGCTAGTTCTGGTTCTTGGAGGTAGAACAAACATTGAACAAAATAGAATAAATTAAATTTAACATCCCTGCAAATAATTCAGTTTTGGTGTTAAGTAACTACAAAATTATTTCACAAATCTCCCCAAAACAATAGTGTAGAGTTTATTTCAATATTTGAAACGATTTATATAGTTGGCACCTGTACAGTTTATAATAAGTGTCACATAATATCCAACACTGTTGTGCCTTCTCTCTCATGTTATGCATAGAAAACTATATTTATTATCAGTCCTAATTATTATCACAAAACAAATGTCCTTCATCCTGTGTTCTAGACTACATTATCCCCTGCTGTGTTCATGAAAACTATGGAGCACAGGTGTATTTGCCTTTGATTATTTGTAATTATTCATGTTCATCTTTATTTGTTTATTTTAGGTGGTGGGCCAAAGCCAAAAAACGTGAAGTTGATCAATCCCTGACGAGGGAAGATATTTTTTTTTTGGTAAATTACAATAAAACATTCATATGATGACTATAACATTTGTTGGCACCTTCAATTCCTGCACATGTTCTCATAAAAAGTATATTTCAACACACTGTCTGCCCAAGAAAATATGCAGAACTGCTAAACTTGGTACCAATCAGAACTCCCGTACATATCCCTCATGATGAAGGAAGCCAATGGCCTGTTTCTATTTACCATGTAAACACAGCTATGTAAAAACGCCAGCTGCTGTCTGATGAAGTGGACCAGATATGGCTAGCTAGCTCCCAAACTGAAATAAGAGAAATATCTGTTTTCGAGTGCACTTGATGCATAATCCAATACGAATGGTCTTGATCGTATGAAGAGGTATCTCCGTTGACCATTTAGCCAATTTATTGAAAGTTAGCCAATGTTACAGTTTTGACTAGCCTAGCCAGCTATTGTAAATGTCCATTTGTGTTTCATTAGCTATATGTCTGTGAATTAAAAATGTTTTATCATGTTTTGGCATGATTATGTCTCATTTGAAGTGACTAGCTGCAGGCTTAAAGAATCATTCAATGATATACTTTGCATAGAAACCCGAATAAAAGCATGCAGATGTGTCATGAACGCTAGACAGCTGCATATGCATATTAGCCAATACATATGGCATAGCCTACACATATAGCGTACTTTGCAAATTGTAATACAATCTTCTCTAAAAACATTTGTACAATGTACTCTGCAATAAGATAACCAGAGTTTGATTTCTAAACCAGATGAGTTCTCAAATAGCTGCTGCCCAATACCATGGTGGGCCTGCATAGAGTTGGATGCATTGGAATATAAGGTATGGAGAATGATAGAGGCTGTAGGATTATAGAAAAAGCAGTAGGGAAATGAATGTTTGAGTTCAGTGAATGTGAGTATATTTAGGTGGTTCAAATGATTAACTTTTCTACTAACTTTCTAAAAGTTGATGATGCCAAAATCTGGCCAATCCATCCATCATTCTACTAACTACGAGCTATGGATTTCTCTTCAAAGTCTCCAACGGTCCACAAAGGGGAAGTGTTTCATTCCCTTTGACCTACACTGTTGGAGCTCGGCACTTAAGACGTCCACTGTACCCTGCATTTACATCTGCACCCCTGTGCATGTGACTAACAAACTCTCTGAATCAAAATATACCCCCCCCCCCCCCCCCGCCCACACACACACAAAAATGTATTATTGAGAATAAGACTAGTAAAATACACCAAGTGCAATTTATATATTTGGCTATGCATCAGCAGTTTTCTCTTGTTATGTCAGTCACTCAATTAGCTGACAATTAGCCATGTCAATTGTTTGACTGATAGCTAGACTAACTATCTAAACTTGTTGTAATCATGGCTGAATACTGACTGGGCACACAGGGCACATGCCCAGGAGCCCTGACCTCCAGGAGGCTCCCATTGATTTTGTTGGTCATTCTCATTCAGATATCATATTAACAAGGCATAAGTCATGGCAAAATGTTTAGAATTGCAGGAATTTAGCATTAAAGGCTCCCACCAGAGGGAAATGCCGCCACTATTTCTACGTAATTCCTGTCCGATAGCGGAAATAAATTATTTAGGATCCACCTCCAAAGAATGACACAAGCTGCTAATGCATATTCACAAATTAGGGTGGGGAACGTTGTGGTGATTTCCACGTGGATTCAAAAATTAACAACAAGTAGACACTTGTTATTTCTTGCTGCACCAATCAAAACCATTCATCTTGTGGCGATGGGGGGAGCGAGGTTCCAAAATGATATCATATCACACACAATTTTACCATTTATAAAATAGCATTTATTTAATACAGACCAGCTGAAAAATAAGTGAAAATGTACAAATTATCCAATAGAATATAATACTTTGCTGGTAAAAAGTGGAAGTGCAAAAATGCAAGTTTGCAAACCCTATTTTCATTTTCTGCATGGCTCAAATGGCCAAGTGTAGGCTACAGCAAAAAGCTGTTTGGATCAGCCAAAGATGATCTATTATATTGCTCAGCTCAGTCACGACTTGTAAAGAGGAAGAACATTGCAGGTGTTTCTGATTAATAAACAATGCCATGATGGTGGGTGGTAACATTTTTTTTTAAATAGCCCTGAAAAGAAACGTAGAGTGAAAAGTATTAGCACGTCATATCATAGGTGAAACATGTCATTGACACAGAAAATATCCAAAGTTACCACTGGATTTCCCACTTCAACCCCAAATATATCATACTTTGACTAAAACAATTACTTATTGACTTAAATCATTGTGCAACGTTATGGGTATGATATGGGCATTATCTTTCAGCTGGAAAAAAAAAATCCACTCCTGTGGGTGTTTAAAACTACAAAGATGTATTTCCACCCCATGGAAAATGTGTAGAATTGCAGGAAATTAGCTGTAAAACGGAACAAAAAAAATGTATCTGCCCCATGGCGTTTTTTTTTTTTAGAAATGCATTCAATTTGTTATAAAACTGAAACATTTTCTCTCCACACCATGGAAAAATGTATAGAATTGCAGGAAATGAACTTTTACAACTTAAAATGTTCTATCCCGGGGCCACTAAAATGTTTTGCTGCAAGGTGGGGGGCCCCTCAACCAAATCTTACTTAGGGCCCCCAAATGGCTAGAGCCGGCCCTAGTTTCATGCATATACATTGGAACAAAGAACACCATCCCAAATAGTGTTTCACCATTTATTGGGTACGGAGACAAATAGTAAAGGTGTCTCAGGCAGTATTTGAAGTATCTAAATATAGTGTAACCAATCAATGTATATCAGGTGCCATGGAAGGCACAATCTTACAATGTTGCAGTCCAGAAATGAGAGCTTTACCATCTGCCAAAACGTCTGGGTTTCTGATGTAGACTGTAGAACTGTCAACAACACATGCTTCAGTACCCCTCCCTTCTCTCTAGGAGCATTTGTGTGCCCAGGCCCGTTAGGCATATAAAAATAAGCCCACCCTGGTCACCAATGTAGCTGACCGATGTTGAGAGAGACAAGTGCTTTAGCATAATGTGTGTGGTCCAGAAACGAGAACTCAACCATCTATGGCAAAAGTCTGAGCTCCTGATTGGGACAATAGAATTCTCCCCACTGCATTTTACAATAGTAAAATAATCTGTCTGTAACCTGTTAAACTGATTCTACATTGAATTTAGTATTTGAAATGCTCAAACAAGCACGTGTATCTGTAGTGGGTGTTCCTCTACTCTAAAATGCACAAGACTGTGCAGACAAAATCCCCTCAAAAAAGACAACATTCAAATGCTTATGTGGTCCCAATGTCTAAATGGTGACGGCAGGGCGAGTTCAAACTACAGTAGAATGGTTCTCCTCACAGGTGAGGGAATTGGCCCATGCTTGGTGAATAGCACTTGGTTGATCTCTGGGAGAGGGACACAGGAGAGCTGAATAGATCATCTGAGACAACAACAAAAAAGTGAGAGACAAGAATGAATACAATAAATCATCACAGTGAAGGAATGTAGTTTGTGAGCTTGAAAGTGAACATCCTGACAGTCTGAGGCGGGGTTCTCTGCAATCCTCCTACTCCAACTATAGACAGGGATAATGTGGCATTTCTTATTTGTGAGTATGAATGAAATTAGTGGATCCTGCCTTTATGACTACTTGTCCAATAGATTTTTGTAGTCTTAAATTATTACTTGAAATAAACGAAAAGCTAAAACAATCCGTGTCCAGGAATGACATGCTAGCTAGTGATAAAGCTATCTAATCCTGCTAGCTAGAGATAAAGCTATCTAATCCTGCTAGCTAGCAACAGATCTACTTGTTGTAACTCCCTCGCTAACTAGAAAGCTGCTACATGACTATGGTTGCTGGGTTGTAAATTGGGAGAAATTTTACAGCTTGCTAAATAGTTAGATTACAAATAAATAAATACTTTACCCGATAATAGTGTGTCAGGGAGATCTCTCTTGAGCTGTCACCAGCTGTCTACTGCCTTAGGTACTGATAAATTGATTAGCAGAGGTGTTGAGCAGAGAAAGTACCACAGATAGTACACAAGTTTTGATTGGTTTACAGTTTAGTACTAGGCAGCGTTTGCCTGTCCAGCCAGAGAACATAAAAATAAGTAATTAGAAAATTGCAAGAATTGACATTGCCAACAAACAGAAATGTGTTCAGAATAAATGCATATACACAATATGTCAAAACCAGCTCCTCCCTAGACAGAGATGATCAACTCAAAAACGAAAGCAGGTAGCTAGCTTGATATGGCCCACCACCTATTTGGATCCACATTAGCATTTGCAGAAGCAGCAGCTACTCTTTCTGGGGTCCACAAAAAAACAAATGACCTGACAAGTAATTAAACATTGACAGACAACAACAAAACACTGATAGACAACGACAGTCACACAAATGTCAAATAAAATAATATAGAAACAATACAACAACAAAAATTATACAAACAAACTAGCTATTGAACTACCTAGTAGGCTGCTGTGTATGGGGCGTGTATTGGTACCGGGTTCCAGTGTGGGTGCATGAATTGCGAAGTTTACCAAACAGGCACCGAATATAGGGGCACTGTGGGCGCCAGTGGGTTAGAGAGGATATTTATTCACCACTCTCTCCTTGGCCCCGAGGTGCCCTCTTCGCTTGCCTCCTTTTATTTGCTGTGTCGGCCGAGCAAGCTGCTCGAATGGGCCCTTTGGAATGGAACGAAAAGAAGAGGCAAATGCAGCTGTGACGTGGGCGTTGTTGTTCCATTCAATGCGCTCGCTATGGCAACGGGGCAGAGGGCCGGGAAAAATGCGCCCCTTCTCTTTGGACAGCATCGCGAGAGGCAGCTGGAGGCTCCGTGACAGTTAATATCCCACTGCTCTGAGCGCAAGCCTCCATAAATACAGGTCTACACAAAACAAGGATTTTCTCAAAATGCAACTCTATAAAAAAATGAAAATGTAAAAAGATTATACTGTTTGGTGAATAGGTCTAGGCTATATTTATGCCAGGTCGCAGTTGTAAATGAGAACTTGTTCTCAGCTAGCCTACCTAGTTAAATAAAGGTGAAATAAAATAAAAATATTTGAGCAAAAAATTATAAACATTTGCACAAATGATATAGCCCATGGTTCTTATGAAATTTTACGCATTCAGTTTGTGGATGTTTCTCACAAAGAAAATATTAATAGCCTACTTATTCAGGATACATTACATTAATCGAACATACTAATAAAAGTTTATCCGAAGGTAAAGTTTAATGACTCGTTTTTTCCACTGAGATAAGAGTATATCCAGTGTTTCTCAGTCAACCCCAGCTTTTCACTCTGCCTTGTAGTTTGCAGCAGGACTGCCAGTATTGTTGGAGCGAGTGATAGGGGCTTCTATAGAACCTCCCGTGACCAATGAGCGTGGTGCTGTCAGGGGTAACCACATCTGTCAACCGTTCTTGGCCAATAAAGAGCGGAGCGAGGCGGACCTCAGGTGCGCGCCTCTGCGTCCCCTTGGCACGGCGCCAGGGAGAACGAGAGAGAATCCTAGCTGCCCCGTGGCGGAAAAGAGTAACTGTCAAAGGCAGCTTCTTTAACAAGAGAGCTATCACTTCGGCTCCGAGAGTTATGGCGACCGCAGCGTCCAACCACTACAGCGTCCTGACTACCCCCAGCAGCGCGCCGCCGCCGCACTCGGAGTCCGGGAGCATGCAGCAGTCAGCGGCGTACAGGGACGCGCACACCCTGCTCCAGAACGACTACACGCTACCCGGCAGCGGTCATCCCCTCAGCCACGCGCACCAGTGGATAACGGCTCTGTCGCACGGGGACGGGGCTCCGTGGCCGTCGAGTCCCCTCGGAGAACAGGACGTGAAGCCAATTCTACAGAGCGACCGGGAGGAGCAGCAGAATTCCGCTAGTCTACAGCAACAGCAGCAGCAGCGACATCCTCACCTAGCGCACCAGGCGCATCACGACGCCAGGGCATGGCGAACGAGCACGGCCACCACGCACATCCCCGGTATGGCGACGTCTGACGGCCAGAGCCTGGTGTATTCCCAGTCTGGGTTCGGCCTGGGGGGAGCAGAGCAGATGCACCACCACTCCTTGCGGGACGAAGACCACCACAGCCACAGCCCGCACCTGAGCGAGCATGGAGGTGGGGGCCAGTCGTCTCTCTCGCACCACCAGCACGGGGGACACCCCGACCACTCGGACGAGGACACGCCAACTTCAGACGACCTGGAGCAGTTTGCCAAGCAGTTCAAGCAGCGGCGCATCAAACTGGGCTTTACCCAAGCTGACGTGGGGCTAGCGCTCGGGACCCTGTATGGAAATGTATTTTCCCAGACCACTATCTGCAGGTTCGAGGCGCTTCAACTAAGCTTCAAAAACATGTGTAAACTCAAACCACTGCTTAACAAGTGGCTGGAGGAGGCGGATTCCACCTCCGGGAGCCCCACCAGCCTAGATAAGATCGCGGCGCAGGGGAGGAAGAGGAAAAAAAGAACCTCCATCGAGGTGGGCGTCAAGGGGGCTTTGGAGAGCCATTTTCTCAAAAGTCCCAAACCCGGCGGCGCAGAGATCACCTCCATAGCGGACAGCCTGCAGCTGGAGAAAGAAGTTGTGAGGGTTTGGTTTTGTAACAGACGGCAGAAAGAGAAGAGGATGACGCCCATTGGAGGACAGTTACCTGGAACTGAGGACATGTATGGGGACACACCACCTCACCACGGCGCTCAAACCCCTGTACAATGATCTGAAACCCGTTATAGTAAACACACGGATCCCTAAAGGATATGAATGACCTTTATGTTTCTCTGCCGGGCCAGTTAGCATTGGACTGTCGCCAGTGCTAATTTTGGACCTATGGAACACAGTGGGAATACCGAGTGTTGGAACTAAAGCACTACACCCCAGACACAGCGAGAGCTATGTGGAGTTTTCATGCAGTGGAGATGCTACGCGCAATAACGGCAACATGGACCGTGTTTGGTGTGTGTGCTAACCAAAAAAAGGTTAAATATCATTGACATCAAATCGATGTTATGGCCAAGACGTGTAAAAAAAGAAAGACAGTATAGGCTGTGTGCACGAGCCTACCCGCGGGAAACAGGCATACAAGTTGCAGCCGACAGTCGGTAAATAAACGCCATCTTTCAGTCATAACAAAAGCAACAGGGGTTTAACACGGTCGAAGCTCAATACACCTGCTGAACCATTTAATACTAGCCAGTGCCATCACCAGCGTATTATTATTTCACCTATTCGTATTGTTATTATCAATGTATTATTATTATTATTATTATTATTATTATGTTTCTACCACAAAGGCAAAGCATATACCATGGTTATACTGTGTATTTCCAGAGTCATAAGGCATGCATACATGGGAAAAGGGACATGGGATATATTGAGATGTATTTTGAGATGTATTTAATCAATAAATCAATATGATCAATATTTAATCAAGTTAATTTTAATCAAACATTTGTCATAATTAGTTTCAGTTTGACTAACTAGCCTATATTTGAATTGCAGTTGGTTAATGACCATCAAAAATAGTAAACACAGTAGATAATACACTGTCAACAACATATTTACCAAGGGACAATATCTCAGTTATATATGTGGTCAGATTGTATCCAAATGATCTAAACCCATTTTCTTCATAAACATTAAACTGTCATATAATAGGCCTAAATAATAATCATAATAACAATAACAATAATAATACAGTAATAATAATTGTGGCTTTTGTATGCCTTGGCAAGGCACACACCACGGGGTCAAAATAACCATGAAAATGAATTCATTGTATTTTCCCTTGACACTTCGTGACGTGTCCATCATCGTGTACATTTGACCGTTCTGCGCGACTTTTTACAGTAGGCTATGTGTTGTATTAGTACATTTATTTATGTGTTTCCAAAATGCTGTGACCAGAAAGACCGAGACTGTAAAGACCCATACCATATCACTGAAGCCTGCCATTTGCCTTCGTTTCGTAAGAAGAAAATAACGGAATATATATGTACCAGCTCTGTCTTCAGTGGCTCTAATTAATCTATACAATGATTAATTCACTAAGAAGAATTATTCGTGGGATGTAACTTTATTTGTTTTTGTATGGCTTTGTATGTTTGTTTGTTTGTTGAATTTCCTCTTGTAGACCAGTGCCAAAGCACAAACACGTGCACTTGCTCTTGTGCCACTCAACTTGTGATATGTAGGCAATCTGACAGCATGCAGGGTCGGGGTCAACTTTGGCAATTCCTGAACTAAATTCAAAACCAATGACAATAGTCCAAATGTGTAAGCTATTTCTAGAACTTGGATTTGAATTTGAATGGTGTCAGGAGGAGGCTGATTCGGGATTTGAAATTGAAAGACAGAAAATTGAATTAAATTCATGAGAAATTCTCCACATAGGCTATTGACAAAAAATGTATTACATTGGTATAGCAAATCTATACACCCCCCCCCACACACACACACATACACACACACACACACACACACACAGTCAAACTAGTCTAATATTTCACTGATAATACATAATAAAATGTAACATAAAATAAGCCTATGACACAAGTAGGCCTTGAATTAGTGAAAAGGCTCCCCAGGAAAATACTAATTGAGTAGGCCCACACATTGAATACAAAGAATTGGTGGAATTCAATTTAATTCAATTATATTTGCTGTCATTCACATTCAAATGTAAATATATTTTCTTGACAATTCAAATTCAAACTCAAAAGGTTGGATTGGATGTGAGTTCATACGTATTCTGAATTGACCCCGATCCTGTGACTGATCAAAAGAAGGGGAAAATAAAATAAAAATTGCACAATTTCTATATTATGCTTTTTGTCATTAAAATGTATTTGTTTTTTATAATCCTTTTGTATTCTGTTCATATTATTTGAGCCTGACGAATGGATCACGGCTGTCACGCACAACGCTGTCGCAACAGGCTTGAGCGCACGAACCTGCGTTATAATTATGGATTTTATCAATCTGTCTTGGTTGCTTGCACAAAATGTCCTTCAGCGGTTTCCGATAACTGTATATTACCGTTGATTTGCACAGATATTGTCTTGGGAAAAGAAATCGTGTCGTTACAGAAGTAGCCTGTTAATAACATTTATACAAAAAATTATATTGTTCTTACTTCGACGTTATTTCTGTGTCCACTATTGGAGTCACCGTTTTCTACATGTTGCAAAGGTGTAGGCCTACAAAATAAACCAATTGCGACAGTTATAAAAACAATTTGCTTTTAGACGTCTTTATGGAGAATATACGATTACAGTGTTTCTAAAAAGACCCACATTTCTTACCTGAAATGCAATAAAATCGCAGAAAAACGATATGCTATTACAGGTTATTATGTGTAGACAATCGCACCAAACTTTGTGACCAGGACTCAACACACGGTCAGATAGCGTACCCTAAACTAGCAGTCATGTTTGAACATATAGGCCCAGTACTAATAATTTCTCAAATTCAGTCAATTAAAAAAAATCAACATTCTCGACCACCAATACATGAATGCGCTATTGAATAAATATTTAAACTGGTAAATTATCACTTTTGGTACCTTTCACTTTCAAAATGCCAATGACATCTTTTTTGGAAAAGGAGAAAGACATTATAAGTGGCTATAGACAGGCTTACCGGGAACATCGGTGGGATTTTATTATTTGGGCCTATAAATTAAAGCTAATTCCAAATTTTGAGAATGTATGAACAGCAAATTATTATGTTGTGATGTAGGATAGTTATTGGTTGTATAGGAGTGTTTATCGTCGAAAACATTCCTGATTTCTGTATAATAGCTTACCATTTCTGCTTCAGGGTGTCCTGTCCTTTTGCAGTCTATGTGGTCCTACTGCCTCGGAGGAAAACACGGTGGGGTGCTGCTCCGTCAACCTCTGTAACAGCCTCAGAGTGCCATCTAGTGGACTGTACTGTGTATCGCTTCAGGTTTGGCTTGTGGTTCAAACAGCCTATTGCTGCTGTTTTTATCACTGAGCACTTACATCTCTGTAAGAGATGATCTCATCTTCTGGCTCACTCTCCTTTTTATATCCTTGTAATAATCTAATACAAAGTCATCTGCAGTTGAAGAAACCCTGTATTGAACTGAGAGAGAGAGAGAGAGAGAGAGAGAGAGAGAGAGAGAGAAAGAGAGACTGCCCTCAGCGAGGATAAACAGATCCTTGATATTGGCAATAGGACATATATGTCAGTTTGCAGGGATCTCTACACTAAAGTTACAGTAAGGGCAATGCAGCCTCATGTCTTCACACACAGCATAGTTCATTATGAAATGTAAGAAATATACAGTATTTCAGTTGTGCAGAATATGGCCATACTGTTTGTATGCATGCGTTCACAAGAAAGAGAGTGAAAAGAGAAGTGTGCGTGTGTGTTTAAAGGAAATAGACAGAAAGGGAAATAAAAAAAATTAAAAAGAGAGAAAACACCATTTATGTGTGTGGGAGAGAGAGGGGGAATGAGAGAGCGAGAGTGTGTGTGTAAACCCAGCTCTCTGGAGGACCCTGCTGCCTCGATTCTGTCCTATCAGCAGGCGACCATCTGCCCTGCTCCCGGCCCTCAAGCTCCTACAGGCACTCTCTGCATTATTCATGTCATTACACACACACACACACACACACACACACACGGCTCCAGCACTGTAGTCTGCCATCTCTGACTCACCAGAGCTTTATAATAATAGGATGCTGCTCCAGTGCCATTGTCTGAACTGGATTTCCAATTTCAAAACAGAGTGAGGCAAGACATGAGAGAGGAGAGCTACCCACTGTCTGTATGGAGAGACCCTTAACGGATTTCAATCACAATACGGCCACAGACTGAAAATGAGCCAAAGTCCTCCAAATCGTATTCTTTAGCTCTTATTCTCTGTCTTTACCTTTCTGTTTGTCTGTCTCTCTGTCTTTACCTTTCTCCCTGTCTATCTCAGTCTTTCCCATCACCCCCCAGTCTTTCCCCACTCCGTTTTAGACCCTTCTCTCACGCACCCCCCTCTCCTCACACATACATACACAAAGAAATGGGCAACCAGGCTAATCCTCTCATATTGTTGGCTTGGCTTAGTATTGTCTTAGCACACTAAGAGGGACACTGAGACAGATGTGCGGGTGATAACACAAATTGATATACTCACAGTATATCACAGTAAGTGATGATAAGATATGTCTAGGGGACCTATGGAGTTGTATGACGTTGAGCCCTAGATGCTGAACACTGAGAGAGAGAAAGAGAGAGAGGGAGAGAGAGAGAGAGAAAAAGAGAGAGAGAGAGGGGCAAAGAGAGAGAGAGAGAGAGAGAGAGAGAGAAAAAGAAAGAGAGAGAGAGAGAGAGAGAGGGGCAAAGAGAGACAGAGAGAGGGGCAAAGAGAGACAGAGAGAGACCAACAGAGAGGGAGGGAGGGAGAGAGAGAGAGACAGAGAGAGAAAGGGACAGAGAGAGAAAGAGAGAGAGGGAGAGATACCAACAGAGAGAAAGGAAGTCAGACAGTATAGTACTGATAGCAGACCTAGGATTGCTAACTCTGTCTATCATGCAGAGGTAAAACACAATAGAAACAAAAACACAATAAAAACTAAAACACAG
This sequence comes from Oncorhynchus nerka, assembly GCF_034236695.1. Classification (NCBI taxonomy): domain Eukaryota; kingdom Metazoa; phylum Chordata; class Actinopteri; order Salmoniformes; family Salmonidae; genus Oncorhynchus; species Oncorhynchus nerka. Next base: position 30,984,186 of record NC_088419.1, read on the forward strand.
GTAACCACAGTAAAATAAAATAAAAACACAATAGAAAACAAAACACAGGTTACCCCCCAAAAAAACAAGAATAAAAAATTAAAAACAGGTCAAATCCAATGCCATTTTCTTTTCAAAATCACGCATGGTAAAATGAACACAGCTATATTTAATGAAATATTAGGAGTAATTCTTTTTCATACAGCCACTCATCTCTAGTGGTAATACATTCATAGGAAGTTCTTATCTATTATGTTACAGAGTTTTTCTTTTAGCTCATATACACATTTTCTTTTTTTTCTCACCTATATCCAGTATACACTATGAGAGTCCACACATGTTTCAGCACACACAACACAGACTGACTATGTAATATGGCTCTAGTAGTCTAATAGCACAGATCTCAACAAGGAAGTGAAACAATAGGACTGAACTCTGACCCCTGACCTTTGCTATCTGTAACGGAGTGGAACAAAGTTGGCCATAGACACTGATCTAAGGTCAGTTTTGCATGGCCCTCATGGTTAAGGTATAGATTAGAGGAGGGACAGCTGATCCAAGATATGTGACCATGGGCAACTTCTATCTAGTATCCTAAAGAGGTCCCTGGAAAGCCTATGTCAATGGTAACGTTCCACTTGGCACAAAGCTAAGCGATGAGGTATGGTAGGATGAGGATGACACAATGGTTTTTTGGTTTGTTTTGAGAATAGATGTGTACTAGATAAGGGACATCATTAAGCATGCCCATTGGTAGTAGGGGTTTGAACAAATCATAATCATCAAACATTGTTTTAACATGTCACGATTCCACGGTCGAAATTGAGATTACATCATAGTTTTGACAAACCAATGGCAACCCAGTTCCAGTAGAATAAGACAACTGCACACAACATAGACGTACAACGACACACAACTCATTACCGTGTTCAAATAGGAGAGAATCTGAACAAAAAACAAAAAAAACTAATTGGCACTATTAGAACAAACGTACAAAAATATATAAGAAAATAAATAGCTACATTACATTAGTGCAAAAATAATGCCTCATAACATCCCCTCCCCTCCATAAATACACAAAACAAATAGAAAACAAATAAATAGAAAATAAATAATGTAGACTACATATAAATACATCAATAATATGCTGGCACTGGCTTAAGCGGCCAACACCAAGGCTGTGTCTCTCCCCTGGCTCTTATAAGTGAAGGCAAGAAACATGCAGACAGGCTATAGGGAGTGACACAGACAGTGACAGACTGGTATACATCATCTATACACAAAGGCTTGTGTATCACTGTGTAAATTCACACCATGGTACCCCATATGGAGGCGGACTCTGTTTGGTACTCAGATGTGGCGACACTTTCATTGTGCAGGGGAATTAAAGTTGCAATAAGGTTTGTAGAGGATCTCAATCATCATCAGCATCACCATCG